>NC_053389.1:690747098-690771361 GCF_905171765.1 Bufo bufo | reverse complement strand
CAAACCTATCTTCCCAATCCAAATAAAATCCAACCCATACAAAAAATAAATAAAAATAGCTCCAGCAACTATGCTTGCTGAAGCCAGCGCCATTCTGGATCTTACTTACCTCACCTAGTTGACGAATCTGGGTGAGATATACCCCTCTTCCGGTATAACACATTTCACTGTTCACATCACCACAACATCTATGTGGAATCAGCTGATGATTGTGTAAAAGGAGTGCTCTTCTCCTTGGTGCTAACATTGACCTGTAAGGCTGAGTTAATACATGAGTTAATTGGTCACTTTTGGCCCCGTGACTGCCCAAATAAGTGAAGTGTGCAGTGATTCTAAGTGTGACGCCTGTCATTTGCATGTCCTACGGACTCACAGTATTATTTCACCACCAAAGCAGACTCCATATGCGTGTTACTGCAATGCCCAGTGTTCTACACCACTATAAAGGCTCGCTGCAGGCAGGAAATAGCCGTTTTTAAACGTAATTCGCTGAGAATTTATTGGGATCAAACCAAATTTTTCCCAAAAAAATTGGCGTGCCAGTGAATCTAATTTTTAAAAAATTCGCTCATCTCTTATGGAGACAATGAAAAAAAACAACATCCTCAGCCATGTCACATTACGTACAGAATAAGGATGAGAAAATTGATTATGAACAAATTGGATTTGTTACAAATTTCCCCAAAATTTGTCTGTAAAACAAAGCCAAAGATTAGTTTCAGATGAATCATGAAAAATCGGCGTACAGCGTCATTTTACTATAAGAATTGGAGTGTAAAAACAGCGAGGGAGGAATATGAAGGATGATCACATGACATTAATTTGCTGTTGACACTGCCGCCACCTTGCTTGAAGATCTGGCGCAAAATCTCATGAGGCCCGCAATGACACCATCACTCCAGCCGGCGTGGTGACGTCATACGTCACCGCGCACGGGATTTTGTGCAAGATCTTTAAGCAAGATGGTCTTCGCTGTCCCATTGCGAGCAAATGGAACAGGTAAGCATATATTTTTTGTTGTTTTTTACACTATTTTAGATTAAATCTATTAACTACCCCAAACACGAGGAAATTCATCAGTTCTGTGAATCAAATTTATCCTACTCTATTATATCTATCACATTATAGTGGACCTTGATTCACTCAACACTAATAGGCACAAGCAACTACTGTATTCTAGTATAATAGGGACAGTCTAGGAAAAAAATTGATTTTAGGGACTATGCACAGGGAAAGCTTTGAGAGAGTGAGGTGCTAACGGCTGAGTGGCTGGGCGCACTCTACACAGTTTCTACATAGGCTTATTACCAGGGCAGCAACTCAATAGCATTGTGCTACTGAGTAGAGTTGAGCGAACACCTGGATGTTCGGGTTCGAGAAGTTCGGCCGAACTTCCCGGAAATGTTCGGGTTCGGGATCCGAACCCGACCCGAACTTCGTCCCGAACACGAACCCCATTGAAGTCAGGCCAGGAAAGAGCTAGAGGGCTGCAAAAGGCAGCAACATGTAGGTAAATCCGCTGCAAACAAATGTGGATAGGGAAATGAATTAAAATAAAAATTAAAAAAATAAAAATGAACCAATATCAATTGGACAGAGGTCCCATAGCAGAGAATCTGGCTTCACGTCAGCAGAGAATCAGTCTCTTCATGCCATAGCAAAGAATCTGGCTTCATGTCAGCAGAGAATCAGTCTCTTCATGCCATAGCAGAGAATCTGGCTTCATGTCAGCGCAGAATCAGTCTTCATGTCATAGCAGAGAATCAGGCTTCACGTCACCCACCACTGGAACAGGCCACTGTCACACATTTAGGCCCAGGCACCCAGGCAGAGGAGAGGTCCCGTAACAGAGAATCTGGCCTTATGTCAGCGCAGAATCTGTCTTCATGTCATAGCAGAGAATCAGGCTTCACGTCACCCACCACTGGAACAGGCCACTGTCACACATTTAGGCCCAGGCACCCAGGCAGAGGAGAGAGGTCCCGTAACAGAGAATCTGGCCTTATGTCAGCGCAGAATCTGTATTCATGTCATAGCAGAGAATCAGGCTTCACGTCAGCCACCACTGGAACAGGCCACTGTCACACATTTAGGCCCAGGCACCCAGGTAGAGGAGAGAGGTCCCGTAACAGAGAATCTGGCCTTATATCAGCGCAGAATCTGTATTCATGTCATAGCAGAGAATCAGGCTTCACGTCACCCACCACTGGAACAGGCCACTGTCACACATTTAGGCCCAGGCACCCAGGCAGAGGAGAGAGGTCCCGTAACAGAGAATCTGGCCTTATGTCAGCGCAGAATCTGTATTCATGTCATAGCAGAGAATCAGGCTTCACGTCACCCACCACTGGAACAGGCCACTGTCACACATTTAGGCCCCGGCACCCAGACAGAGGAGAGCGGTCCCGTAACAGAGAATCTGGCCTTATGTCAGCGCAGAATCTGTCTTCATGTCATAGCAGAGAATCAGGCTTCATGTCACCCACCACTGGAACAGGCCACTGTCACACATTTAGGCCCAGGCACCCAGGCAGAGGAGAGAGGTCCCGTAACAGAGAATCTGGCCTTATGTCAGCGCAGAATCTGTATTCATGTCATAGCAGAGAATCAGGCTTCACGTCACCGACCACTGGAACAGGCCACTGTCACACATTTAGGCCCAGGCACCCAGGCAGAGGAGAGAGGTCCCGTAACAGAGAATCTGGCCTTATGTCAGCGCAGAATCTGTCTTCATGTCATAGCAGAGAATCAGGCTTCACGTCACCGACCACTGGAACAGGCCACTGTCACACATTTAGGCCCAGGCACCCAGGCAGAGGAGAGAGGTCCCGTAACAGAGAATCTGGCCTTATGTCAGCGCAGAATCTGTCTTCATGTCATAGCAGAGAATCAGGCTTCACGTCACCCACCACTGGAACAGGCCACTGTCACACATTTAGGCCCCTGCACCCAGACAGAGGAGAGCGGTCCCGTAACAGAGAATCTGGCCTTATGTCAGCGCAGAATCTGTCTTCATGTCATAGCAGAGAATCAGGCTTCACGTCACCCACCACTGGAACAGGCCACTGTCACACATTTAGGCCCCGGCACCCAGACAGAGGAGAGCGGTCCCGTAACAGAGAATCTGGCCTTATGTCAGCGCAGAATCTGTCTTCATGTCATAGCAGAGAATCAGGCTTCATGTCACCCACCACTGGAACAGGCCACTGTCACACATTTAGGCCCAGGCACCCAGGCAGAGGAGAGAGGTCCCGTAACAGAGAATCTGGCCTTATGTCAGCGCAGAATCTGTCTTCATGTCATAGCAGAGAATCAGGCTTCACGTCACCCACCACTGGAACAGGCCACTGTCACACATTTAGGCCCAGGCACCCAGGCAGAGGAGAGAGGTCCCGTAACAGGGAATCTGGCCTTATGTCAGCGCAGAATCTGTCTTCATGTCATAGCAGAGAATCAGGCTTCACGTCACCCACCACTGGAACAGGCCACTGTCACACATTTAGGCCCAGGCACCCAGGCAGAGGAGAGAGGTCCCGTAACAGAGAATCTGGCCTTATGTCAGCGCAGAATCCGTATTCATGTCATAGCAGAGAATCAGGCTTCACATCACCCACCACTGGAACAGGCCACTGTCACACATTTAGGCCCAGGCACCCAGGCAGAGGAGAGAGGTCCCGTAACAGAGAATCTGGCCTTATGTCAGCGCAGAATCTGTCTTCATGTCATAGCAGAGAATCAGGCTTCACGTCACCCACCACTGGAACAGGCCACTGTCACACATTTAGGCCCCGGCACCCAGACAGAGGAGAGAGGTCCCGTAACAGAGAATCTGGCCTTATGTCAGCGCAGAATCTGTCTTCATGTCATAGCAGAGAATCAGGCTTCACGTCACCCGCCACTGGAACAGGCCACTGTCACACATTTAGGCCCCGGCACCCAGACAGAGGAGAGGTTCATTCAACTTTGGGTTGCACCGCAATATAATGGTAAAATGAAATTAAAAATAGTATTGAATGAGGAAGTGCCCTGGAGTAGAATAATATATTGTTAAGGGGAGGTAGTTAATATCTAATCTGCACAAGGGATGGACAGGTCCTGTGGGATCCATGCCTGGTTCATTTTTATGAACGTCAGCTTGTCCACATTGGCTGTAGACAGGCGGCTGCGTTTGTCTGTAATGACGCCCCCTGCCGTGCTGAATACACGTTCAGGCAAAACGCTGGCTGCCGGGCAGGCCAGCACCTCCAAGGCATAAAAGGCAAACTCTGGCCACGTGGACAATTTGGAGACCCAGAAGTTGAATGGGGCCGAACCATCAGTCAGTACGTGGAGGGGTGTGCACAGGTACTGTTCCACCATGTTAGTGAAATGTTGCCTCCTGCTAACACGTTCCGTATCTTGTGGTGGTGCACTTAGCTGTGGCGTGGTGACAAAACTTTTCCACATCTCTGCCATGCTAACCCTGCCCTCAGAGGAGCTGGGCGTGACACAGCTGCGTTGGCGACCTCTTGCTCCTCCTCTGCCTTTGCCTTGGGCTTCCACTGGTTCCCCTGTGACATTTGGGAATGCTCTCAGTAGCGCGTCTACCAACGTGCGCTTGTACTCGCGCATCTTTCTATCACGCTCCAGTGTAGGAAGTAAGGTGGGCACATTGTCTTTGTACCGGGGATCCAGCAGGGTGGCAACCCAGTAGTCCGCACACGTTAAAATGTGGGCAACTCTGCTGTCGTTGCGCAGGCACTGCAGCATGTAGTCGCTCATGTGTGCCAGGCTGCCCAGAGGTAAGGACAAGCTGTCCTCTGTGGGAGGCGTATCGTCATCGTCCTGTGTTTCCCCCCAGCCACGCACCAGTGATGGGCCCGAGATGCTTTGGGTGCCACCCCGCTGTGAACATGCTTCATCCTCATCCTCCTCGACCTCCTCCTCATCCTCGTCCTCCTCGTCCTCCAGTAGTGGGCCCTGTCTTGCCACATTTGTACCTGGCCTCTGGTGTTGCAAAAAACCTCCCTCTGAGTCACTTTGAAGAGACTGGCCTGAAAGTGCTAAAAATGACCCCTCTTCCTCCTCTTCCTCCTGGGCCACCTCCTCTTCCATCATCGCCCTAAGTTTTTTCTCAAGGAGACATAGAAGTTTTTCTGAATGACACTATCAATAACTTCAATGTAAGATTTTCTTTTTGGGATAGATTTCAAGTAGGCCTCAAATACCACAAACTAGTTATTTTGAGAATGGCAAATTTGGGAATGCTTTTTCAACCCAGAACAAAAAGTCTGCTTTTACGGTCACTACAAATAACTTGACCAGCTAAAACTGTGCAGATTTGGTTGAATAGAGATGTGAGACCTGTTTTTTTTTGCGCTGTGTGAAACTTGACCAGCTAAAACTGTGCAGATTTGGTTGAATAGAGATGTGAGACCTGTTTTTTTTTGCGCTGTGTGACAGTTATAGGTTTAATCACAGAATGACACTTCTATCAGCACGCTAGCGTGTGTCTTAGGTTTTTCTGAATGATACTATCAATAACTTCAATGTAAGATTTTCTTTTTGGGATAGATGTCAAGTAGGCCTGAAATACCACAAACTAGTTATTTTCAGAATGGCAAATTTGGGAATGCTTTTTCAACCCAGAACAAAAAGTCTGCTTTGACGGTCACTACAAATAACTTGACCAGCTAAAACTGTGCAGATTTGGTTGAATAGAGATGTGAGACCTGTTTTTTTTTGCGCTGTGTGACAGTTATAGGTTTAATCACAGAACGACACTTCTATCAGCACGCTAGCGTGTGTCTTAGGTTTTTCTGAATGATACTATCAATAACTTCAATGTAAGATTTTCTTTTTGGGATAGATTTCAAGTAGGCCTGAAATACCACAAACTAGTTATTTTCAGAATGGCAAATTTGGGAATGCTTTTTTAACCCAGAACAAAAAGTCTGCTTTGACGGTCACTACAAATAACTTGACCAGCTAAAACTGTGCAGATTTGGTTGAATTGAGATGTGAGACCTGTTTTTTTTTGCGCTGTGTGACAGTTATAGGTTTAATCACAGAATGACACTTCTATCAGCACGCTAGCGTGTGTCTTAGGTTTTTCTGAATGATACTATCAATAACTTCAATGTAAGATTTTCTTTTTGGGATAGATTTCAAGTAGGCCTGAAATACCACAAACTAGTTATTTTCAGAATGGCAAATTTGGGAATGCTTTTTCAACCCAGAACAAAATGTCTGCTTTGACGGTCACTACAAATAACTTGACCAGCTAAAACTGTGCAGATTTGGTTGAATTGAGATGTGAGACCTGTTTTTTTTTGCGCTGTGTGACAGTTATAGGTTTAATCACAGAATGACACTTCTATCAGCACGCTAGCGTGTGTCTTAGGTTTTTCTGAATCACACTATCAATAACTTCAATGTAAGATTTTCTTTTTGGGATAGATTTCAAGTAGGCCTGAAATACCACAAACTAGTTATTTTCAGAATGGCAAATTTGGGAATGCTTTTTCAACCCAGAACAAAAAGTCTGCTTTGACGGTCACTACAAATAACTTGACCAGCTAAAACTGTGCAGATTTGGTTGAATAGAGATGTGAGACCTGTTTTTTTTTGCGCTGTGTGACAGTTATAGGTTTAATCACATAATGACACTTCTATCAGCACGCTAGCGTGTGTCTTAGGTTTTTCTGAATGATACTATCAATAACTTCAATGGAAGATTTTCTTTTTGGGATAGATTTCAAGTAGGCCTGAAATACCACAAACTAGTTATTTTCAGAATGGCAAATTTGGGAATGCTTTTTCAACCCAGAACAAAAAGTCTGCTTTGACGGTCACTACAAATAACTTGACCAGCTAAAACTGTGCAGATTTGGTTGAATTGAGATGTGAGACCTGTTTTTTTTTGCGCTGTGTGACAGTTATAGGTTTAATCACAGAATGACACTTCTATCAGCACGCTAGCGTGTGTCTTAGGTTTTTCTGAATGACACTATCAATAACTTCAATGTAAGATTTTCTTTTTGGGATAGATTTCAAGTAGGCCTGAAATACCACAAACTAGTTATTTTCAGAATGGCAAATTTGGGAATGCTTTTTCAACCCAGAACAAAAAGTCTGCTTTGACGGTCACTACAAATAACTTGACCAGCTAAAACTGTGCAGATTTGGTTGAATAGAAATGTCAGGTCTATTTTTTAGGCGCTGGGTGACAGGCTCAACTTGCCCCTGATGTAATATATGGCCAAAAAATAACCACACTGTTGATGGTTAAATGCACTTGGGTGACACAGGCTCAGCCTGCAGCTGATGTAGTATATGGCCAAAAAATAATCAGACTGTTGATGGTTAAATGCACTTGGGTGAAACAGGCTCAGCCTGCAGCTGATGTAGTATATGGCCAAATAATAACCAGACTGTTGATGGTTAAATGCACTTCGGTGACACAGGCTCAGCCTGCAGCTGATGTAGGATATAGCACAAAATATCCACACTATCGATGGTTAAATACACTTGGTGATAACTCGTGCTGGCGCACCACAAGTCACAAAATGGCCGCCGATCACCCCAGAAAAAAAGTGATCTAAAAACGCTCTGGGCAGCCTCAAAAAAGTGAGCAAGTCAATAATAGCACTTCAATGATCCACAGCTGCAGATCGATCACAGAATGAAGTCTTTTGGAGGAGTTAATCTGCCTAATCTCGCCCTAACGTCGCAGCTGCAACCTCTCCCTATACTGATCATAGCAGAGTGACGTGCGGCGCTACGTGACTCCAGCTTAAATAGAGGCTGGGTCACATGGTGCACTGGCCAATCACAGCCATGCCAATAGTAGGCATGGCTGTGATGGCCTCTTGGGCCAAGTAGTATGACGCTTGTTGATTGGCTGCTTTGCAGCCTTTCAAAAAGCGCCAAGAAAGCGCCGAACACCGAACCCGAACCCGGACTTTTACGAAAATGTTCGGGTTCGGGTCCGTGTCACGGACACCCCAAAATTCGGTACGAACCCGAACTATACAGTTCGGGTTCGTTCATCCCTACTGCTGAGCAATTGCACTTTTTTTTTTAGTTCATTATATCCATCTATTATTAAACACATTAAATTATAATAGCAAAAGTGTTTTATAGAATTAATGCTATTATTATATCAGTTAAATTAAACACAAATTACACAGTACATAGAAATTTCACAGCTAGCGCTGCATCATTATATTGGTGGCAGATAGGCACATTATTGAACGCAGCGTGTGTTTAATCGTACAGAAATTTCCTTTTTGAACCAGCCAATGTTATTAAATGAAAATTACTGAATTAGAAATTTCACTGCAAACAATGCAAAATTATTTTAGTGGCCGGAGGATGTACTATTGCATTGCAAAGTGTATTTTATATTTCAGAAATTTCCTTTTTGAGCAAGTCAGTGTTATTAAATGCAAATTGCATCATTACAATATTCGCTACTAACATTGTGTCGTATTGGTGGCAGGAGAATGCAATTTTGCATTGTAACTCGTGATTTATAGTACATAAATTTCTCTTTTGAACTAATCAGTTATTAAACACAAATTTCACTGTACATAGAAATTTCCACGGCAACATTGCATTAGTCTCAAAGTAAATTGTCAATAGCAGTGTGCAGTGTGTTTGTTGAAGGACAAGGACATTTAATTGTGCCTCTTAATTACAGAAAACTCCCTTGCAATTTTACTAGTACCATTCAATAATCATGTTTACTAAACCCTTGACTTTTCATTTAGGGATCCTGTGATTTTTCATTTATAGGAAACCAGTGATTTTTCATTTATAGGCCTCATAATAAATGTCTGGAAAGTGGAAGAGTGCAAAATAAATAACCTATGCCTCATCCTCCCACAGTCAGAATGTGGGTAGAAGCATCAGCCATCTGACCAACAGTAGTAGAACTGTAGTGAGCCAAAGCTTTCATTGGCTTCCAAAAAATGCAGCATTACTATTCAGGAAAAAGAGGATGAGATTGTTGGCTTGGTGGCTGAATCCTCCTCTCAGTCACAACAGGATGATGTGGAGTTCACTTCTAAATCTGACACTTGGATACGGGGTCACAGCATTCCTCCTGCTCATTCTCCCTTTAACACTAGAGAAGACCTTTAGTGGCATCCTCTTTTTTTATTTTTTTATATTTGTTTATAAAATTTTTGTCATTAAACAAAATTAACACCCTTTTTTATGGGTACATATAGCTG
This sequence comes from Bufo bufo, assembly GCF_905171765.1. Classification (NCBI taxonomy): domain Eukaryota; kingdom Metazoa; phylum Chordata; class Amphibia; order Anura; family Bufonidae; genus Bufo; species Bufo bufo. The sequence goes on along the minus strand of NC_053389.1, from coordinate 690,762,143 downwards.
TACAATATTTCCTGATTTTACAAAATAAACACAAATTACAATACAGTACATATAACAAATCACAAATAGACATATGATGTCCTAGCCCAGTGATGGCAAACCTTTTAGCAACCAAGTGCCTAATCCGCAACCCAGAACCCACTTATTTATTGCAAAGTGCCAACACGGCAATGTAACTTAATTACTACAGTCCAGTATAGTATATCTTTATTGTACTTTATCATTTAGCTATAATAGCCTACCTACATTCAATGCACTGCCCGTGCTGTTCATAGTGCGTCTTGCGCTGATGAATGGCAGGAAAAGTCTAAGGCATACTGACCATAAACTTTTTCCAGGGTGCAGGTGCACACAGAGAAGGCTCTGAGTTCCACTTCTGGCACCCCTGCCATAGGTTCGACACCACTGTCCTAGCCCATTGTCTTTTCACATTTTCGTCACCCTGATCTTCCCTCTTCACCAACCCCATCCTTAGCTTTTTCATCAGAGAGTTATAGATGTCAGAGATTTACAAAAAATGGTGCACTACAATGGAAATTGCAATTGACAATATTTGGCTAAACCCTCACACTGATATTAAAATTTGACTTTCGCCAATATATTCTTATATAAAGAACATACCCAAGTCACGCACCTCGTCATGGTATCTCAAAGTGGCAAGAGACCTAACGCTAACCTACCTGTGCCGTATGGGCAATTACAGGTGTCGTATGGGCAATTACAGGGGCATAAGGTCTGACACACAGCAAACAACTCCCAGTTACCTCCAGCGTGAAATCACACATACAATGGGAGGAGGGAAGAGGCTGTGTGTCCCACCTACCACTGACTCATGTGATGCAGACCGCACAGGTGCACCTGAAAGTTACCCATATATCAAAATCAAGGTACATTCAAACCTGGAGTTGCCACACCTCCAGGCGTGCATGTACAAACAGAATAACAGAATAAAGTGATCTTAAAAGGCAGAAAATGCCTTTGTGGATGTCTTTGTGGTAAATGTGGTCCGCTGAGGACATCCTCTATTGTATGCATTTTTGCTGGGGATTGCTGTTAGGCAACATACTACATGTGCAGGATTTGCTCCCCCGGTTAGAAATGCGCAACAGCATATGGGGTTTTGAACATTTTCTGCCTTTTAAGACCACTTTATTCTGTTATTCGAGTTATAGATGTTGCCAACATGTCTCTATCATTAGATATGTAAGGTTTTAAAACGGTAGGCCATCATTTACTCCATAACATATATATGTCAAAAGTCTGATAAAACCCTCCCTAGACATTCTAGGCACTTGTTTCCAATTTTTAGCTATTATAGCCTTTGTTATATGCAGAATATTTGATACTAGGCATCAATGTTATCAATCTGGAGGAAAAATAATGCCAATGCCGGATCTGGATTTATTGGGGTACCCAAGATTCTGGACATCAAGCAGAAAGTATCTTGCCACAAAAGATAAACTGATGGGCATCCACACCACATATGAAAAATATATGTCGGCACCCTCTCCAACATTCGACCGAACTACTCGAGTCACTGTTTTAAATCCTCACAGGGATAAGGTGCCATCTCAACATTATCTTTCTTGATAATACCCACATCGCTACTCCTCTGCCGAACATCTTGGGCCAAAAATTAGCTTTCCTCCACTCTGATAAATCAAAAACTCTATTCAAGACATTCTCCCAACGAGTAGAATGAGGGAGTTTAATAAACATTGATAACACTTTGCAGAATAAAATACAGGGTGGGCCATTTATATGGAAACACCTTAATAAAATAGGAATGGTTGGCGATATTAACTTCCTGTTTGTGGCACATTAGTATATGTGAGAGGGGAAACTTTTCAAGATGGGTGGTGACCATGGTGGCGAGTTTGAAGTCGGCCATTTTGAATCCAACTTTTGTTTTTTAATAGGAAGAGGGTCATGTGACACATCAAACTTATTGTGAATTTCACACGAAAAACAATGGTGTGCTTGGTTTTAACGTAACTTTATTCTTTCATGAGTTTCTGACCACTTATAAAATGTGTTCAATGTGCTGCCCATTGTGTTGGATTGTCAATGCAACCCTCTTCTCCCACTCTTCACACACTGATAGCAACACCGCAGGAGAAATGCTAGCACAGGCTTCCAGTATCCATAGTTTCAGGTGCTGCACATCTCGTATCTTCACAGCATAGACAATTGCTTTCAGATGACCCCAAAGATAAAAGTCTAAGGGGGTCAGATCGGGAGACCTTGGGGGCCATTCAACTGGCCCACGATGACCAATCCACTTTCCAGGAAACTGTTCATCTAGGAATGTTCGGACCTGACACCCATAATGTGGTGGTGCACCATCTTGCTGGAAAAACTCAGGGAACGTGCCAGCTTCAGTGCATAAAGAGGGAAACACATCATCATGTAGCAATTTTGCATATCCAGTGGCCTTGAGGTTTCCATTGATGAAGAATGGCCCCACTATCTTTGTACCCCATATACCACACCATACCATACATTTTTTTGTTCCAACAGTCTTGGAGGGATCTATCCAATGTGGGTTAGTGTCAGACCAATAGTGGTGGTTTTGTTTGTTAACTTCACCATTCACATAAAAGTTTGCCTCATCACTGAACAAAATCTTCTGGGTAAACTGAGGGTCCTGTTCCAATTTTTGTTTTGCCCATTCTGAAAATTCAGTGCACCGATCTGGGTCATCCTCGTTGAGATGCTGCAGTAGCTGGAGTTTGTAAGGGTGCCATTTGTGAGTAGCTAATATCCGCCGAAGGGATGTTCGACTAATGCTACCTTCCAGTGACATGCGGCGAGTGCTACGCTGTGGGCTCTTGCTGAATGAAGCTAGGACAGCCACTGATGTTTCTTCATTAGAGACAGATTTCATGCATCCACATTTTGGCAAATCCAACACTGAACCAGTTTCATGAAACTTAGCAAGCAGTTTGCTAACTGTAGCATGGGAGATGGGTGGTCTCATAGGGTGTCTTGCATTGAAATCTGCTGCAATGACCCGGTTACTGCGTTCACCAGACATCAACACAATTTCTATCCGCTCCTCACGTGTTAACCTCGGCGACATGTCAATGGCTGTAAACAAAGAGAAATTTGTAAATGACTCATTAAAGAATAAAGTTACGTTAAAACCAAGCACACCATTGTTTTTCGTGTGAAATTCCCAATAAGTTTGATGTGTCACATGACCCTCTTCCTATTGAAAAAACAAAAGTTGGATTCAAAATGGCCAACTTCAAAATGGCCGCCATGGCCACCACCCATCTTGAAAAGTTTTCCCCCTCACATATACTAATGTGCCACAAACAGGAAGTTAATATCACCAACCATTCCCATTTTATTAGGGTGTATCCATATAAATGGCCCACCCTGTATAGAGATCCCTCTTTCTGTCACCCCACAAAAGTAATATTTTTTTTTTTGGCTAGTTAAATTTCTTATACTGCGACATATGAATTATATAATGCTCTTACTCTCTTTCCTTCAGCAGTTTCTTCAAAAAACGAACTTTTATAATATGTAAATGAGCTCTCTACCAGCAAGTAGGGCGGCTACTTGCTGGTAGCAGCCGCATCCTCCTTTCATAATGACGCCCCCTCCTCATGTTGATTGACCGGGCCAACGAACATGCTCTTCCTCTGGCTGGCCCTGTCTGCGTTCAAAATCTGGCGCCTGCGCCGTACCTGTCTTCAGGCGGCGCAGGCGCACTGAGAGGAGGACGCTCGCTCGGCCGCTCCATCCCCAATGCGCCTGCGCCAGGTGTAGATGTGAAGTCAATAGCCGCCCTACTTGCTGGTAGAGAGCTCATTTACATATTATAAAAGTCCGTTTTTTGAAGAAACTGCTGAAGGAAAGTGAGCAAGAGCATTATATATTCATATATCGCAGTACAGGGAGTGCAGAATTATTAGGCAAATGAGTATTTTGACCACATCATCCTCTTTATGCATGTTGTCTTACTCCAAGCTGTATAGGCTCGAAAGTCTACTACCAATTAAGCATATTAGGTGATGTGCATCTCTGTAATGAGAAGGGGTGTGGTCTAATGACATCAACACCCTATATTAGGTGTGCATAATTATTAGGCAACTTCCTTTCCTTTGGCAAAATGGGTCAAAAGAAGGACTTGACAGGCTCAGAAAAGTCAAAAATAGTGAGATATCTTGCAGAGGGATGCAGCACTCTTAAAATTGCAAAGCTTCTGAAGCGTGATCATCGAACAATCAAGCGTTTCATTCAAAATAGTCAACAGGGTCTCAAGAAGCGTGTGGAAAAACCAAGGCGCAAAATAACTGCCCATGAACTGAGAAAAGTCAAGCGTGCAGCTGCCAAGATGCCACTTGCCACCAGTTTGGCCATATTTCAGAGCTGCAACATCACTGGAGTGCCCAAAAGCACAAGGTGTGCAATACTCAGAGACATGGCCAAGGTAAGAAAGGCTGAAAGACGACCACCACTGAACAAGACACACAAGCTGAAACGTCAAGACTGGGCCAAGAAATATCTCAAGACTGATTTTTCTAAGGTTTTATGGACTGATGAAATGAGAGTGAGTCTTGATGGGCCAGATGGATGGGCCCGTGGCTGGATTGGTAAAGGGCAGAGAGCTCCAGTCCGACTCAGACGCCAGCAAGGTGGAGGTGGAGTACTGGTTTGGGCTGGTATCATCAAAGATGAGCTTGTGGGGCCTTTTCGGGTTGAGGATGGAGTCAAGCTCAACTCCCAGTCCTACTGCCAGTTTCTGGAAGACACCTTCTTCAAGCAGTGGTACAGGAAGAAGTCTGCATCCTTCAAGAAAAACATGATTTTCATGCAGGACAATGCTCCATCACAAGCGTCCAAGTACTCCACAGCGTGGCTGGCAAGAAAGGGTATAAAAGAAGAAAATCTAATGACATGGCCTCCTTGTTCACCTGATCTGAACCCCATTGAGAACCTGTGGTCCATCATCAAATGTGAGATTTACAAGGAGGGAAAACAGTACACCTCTCTGAACAGTGTCTGGGAGGCTGTGGTTGCTGCTGTACGCAATGTTGATGGTGAACAGATCAAAACACTGACAGAATCCATGGATGACAGGCTTTTGAGTGTCCTTTCAAAGAAATGTGGCTATATTGGTCACTGATTTGTTTTTGTTTTGTTTTTGAATGTCAGAAATGTATATTTGTGAATGTTGAGATGTTATATTGGTTTCACTGGTAAAAATAAATAATTGAAATGGGTATATATTTGTTTTTTGTTAAGTTGCCTAATAATTATGCACAGTAACTAAAAACAAACTAAAAACTACTTCCAAAAATATTCAGCTTTGATATTAATGAGTTTTTTGGGTTCATTGAGAACATGGTTGTTGTTCAATAATAAAATTAATCCTCAAAAATACAACTTGCCTAATAATTCTGCACTCCCTGTAAAGGCTCGCTGCAGCCAGGAAATAGCCGTTTTTAAACGTAATTCGCTGTGAATGTCATACGGACTCACAGTATTATTTCACTACCAAAGCATACTCCCTATGCGTGTTACTGCAAGGCACACACTATAAAGACTCTCTGCAGCCAGGAAATATCAATTTTTAACGTAATTCGCCGCAAATTTATTCGGATCGAACCGAATAAAAAAATATATATATTGGCAAACCGACTAATCAAATTTTTGAAAAATTTGCTCATCTCTAACTATTACCCTACCCTTTCCACATCCACACTCTACTGCTGCGTCTCCCAATTAAAAGGTACAATATTTCCAGGTTTCTTCAGAACAAGCCATTGTTTCTTCTGACAATTAACACTTGAGCATGTATTAAAAACAGACGGGTATACCACATTCAATGGCACTGTGTTTTTAAAGGAAATGAGCCATCAGAAAATAACCTATTGTTTAAAGCCCATTTTGAGTTTTTATGGAATTTTTGCTGATGTTATTTTTAGTTTTTCATGTCAATATCGATAAACAAAAAATATATAAATCCTGAAGTTTTTGCACTGACCATTAAGCCTAATAATAGGCGCCACTTCTTGGTCTGTACAGGTTTCTTTACTACTATCTCCTTTTAATTGTAGCCTCGTTATATTACCTCTGTGTACAGACAACACAGGATTCACCATTTACAAAAGGTGATATCACAGCTTATCAGCTCCCTCCTGACCTCTGTACAGGTCACAGAGCATGCCTAGAAAACTCTCCTATAGATGTCAACAAGGTCCCCTCCTAACCATTGTGTCTATAGACCATGGAGCTGCCGTAAAGCATTTTTTTTTTTTTTATGCTCTCTAAATGATGACAGTCCCTTTAATCATGTTGAGGAAATAGAATAAAGGAATCTGCAATCAGAAAATTAAAATAGATTATAAAAAAAGGATATGTGTTATTATCTGGATTTAACAGGCAGAAAAAAAATTGGTGACACATTTCCTTTAAACACACTGGCGGTTAACACTGTCAAACATGCGTTTACCCATAGACATGTTTGTCAGTGTCACTCTTCCATTATTTACTTTTGCTGTCAATGTGTTCAAGAGTTTAGGGAGGTGCGGAAAGAAAGCAGTAAAAATTCATAAATAAATAAGAAAAAGAGATAACATCTTTTAAAAAAAAAGTCAGAGTCCTAGGAAACTAGAAGATGTAATATAATAATTTTCAGTCTTTTCATCCATTCTTTTTTGCAAAAGTCTTCAAGTTCTGAAAGATTCTGGGACCATCTTTCATGCACTGCTCTTTTGAGGTCTATCCACAGATTTTCAATGATATTCAGATCAAAGGACTGCTTGTGCCTTGTGAGGTAAAATTGTGGATTTTGAGGTGTGTTTAGTATCATTATCCATTTGTAGAAGCCATGCCCTTTTCAACTTCAGCATTTTTACAGTTTATGTTATGTTTTCTTTCAGAATTTGCTGGAATTTCATTGACTTCATTCTTCGCTCTACCCATGAAATGTTCCCCGTGTCATTGGCTGCAACACCACCCTGAAGCATGATTGATCCACCTCCATGCCTTATGGTTGGAGAGGTGTTCTTTTCATTGAACTCTATGTCCTTTTTCCTCCAAACGTACCTTTGCTCATTGTGGCCAAACAATTCTGTTCAATTCTCATCGGTCCACAGGACTTGTTTCCAAAATGCATCAGGCTTGTTTAGACATTCTTTTCAAACCTCTGATGCTGAATTTTGTGGTGAGGAAGGAGAGGTCTTTTTCTGATGATTCTTCCATAAAGGCCATAAAGGTAGGGGTTCTGACTGTCCTTTATTTTTTTTACATCAGATAATCTTTATTGAGTTTTCATAACATACAAAAATGACAGTAACAACCCTGTGCCGAAGCACAGTATTCCAGAGTACAAAAGAATATTGAAAGTACAATATTTCACATTGATATCCCCCTAAACCCGCAACCCTTACCCCCCCCCCGTGCAGCAACCACCAGCAAATGAGAAAAAATAGCAAATAGGTCATAGATCTGTCAATAGTCCCTATTATTCTATGTAGCAGGCATGCTCAATCTGCAGCCCTCCAGCTGTTGCAAAACTACAACTCCCAGCATTCCCTGACAGCCTACAGCTATTATCCTACAGAGAGGCATCATGGGAGTTGTAGTTTTACTACATCTGGAGGGCCGCAGGTTGAGCATCCCTGCTATAGAGGGTAAAATCTCATTAGTCCGATTCTAAGGGCAGAGAATCCATAATATTCTATCCATGTGTGCCATTGATCAATATATTGTTTTTGTGTTCCCCTTTTGATGAAAGTTCCTTTTTCTAACTTGAGTAAATTTGAGATTCTTTTCATGAGGGCGCAGAGAGTAGAAGCCTCCGGGTCTTTCCACAAAGATGAAATTACTTTTCTAGCCTGGTATAACACCTTTGCTATTGCCATTTTATTACCATCCCACAGGGGTAGATTGGCTATACAGTATATCCCAACACACATGTGGTATAGAGGCCTGGTATACTCTTCTGAGTTCATTCATCAATGCGGAACAAAAGACTAACAGCTTTGGACAGCTCCAGAAACATGTAATAAATCTGCCGGGGTTTGCACACATTGTGCACATTGGGGCGTGTCACGTACCCCAATTTTGTTAAAAAATATGGGGTAGGGTACACTCTATGAAGTAAACACAGTTGAGATACACGGTGTGCAGGATTGATGACAGATAATTAGTTTGCTCTAGCACCCATTCCCAAACATAGAGAGATATCTCCCCAACATCCTTTATCCATGAGTTCCTGACTTCCTGTAGACATAAGGCTTGTTTACTCATTAATTATCTGTACACCGCAAAGTTCCGCCCTTTCACGGTGAGAGCAGTTTTCAATAAGTCATATGTAACACATTTAGTTGGGAGAATAGATCTAAGTTTATTCTGGCCCTGCAAGGCATGCCTAACCTGAAGGTAGTATTAAAATGTGGTGTGGGGTATCTGGAACTCCTCCTGTAGCTGGGTTAATGATTTAAGAACCCCATCCCTATACATATGGCTAACCAATACAATGCCATGTGGGCGCCAAGTATCAAATTGTGATAGTTTATACACCTCTGGCAATCTGGGGTTATTCCAAAGAGGCATACAATATGCACTGTCCTGTATTTCCAGCTCCTGTTTGCACCTATCCCAAACTCTGTACATCAACTGAAAAATTGTCCTTCCTATTCCCGCCTATTGAAAAGCATCTGTCTCAAGTTTTTGAAAAAATGGGTTCATAACCTACCACCTTCTGGATAATATTGGCATTAAAATCTACAGAATTGGCTAAGTCCCACCCAGCAAAATGTTGCATCTGGGAGGCTAGAAAATATAGCCACATATTAGGCACTGCTAGACCTCCCTCCCCAATTGGTAGTATCCTCTCTAGGTAAGTTTCTATTTCTTCTGTACTAGCCATAAGACATGAGGTATATAAATTCATATAATAGTCTTTAAGGACCTCTAAAATCCCCAGTGAATCAGTGACCTCTTGACCTTATTCCCCCATGATACAGGCTATATGCGTCGGGCCCTTCTGAGCCTGGACAATACAGGCCAATAACCGTCTGCTGCCCTCTCCAGCTTTATATTGTGCCTGATTGACAAAATTATTATCAACTATCTCTAACAAATACGTCTTGAAAGTGTTCTGTGCGTCCTTCAAGATAGCTAAATTAGCATCTGATGGATTAGCAATATAGGAAGCTTCAGCCTCCTAATTTTCCCTCTTCAAAGATTTCTCTTTTTCTCTAATTTTAGACTTAATATTCGCTATACCCTTCATAATCACCTCCCACCCCCCCCACCCCCCCCGCAAGAACGCCTTCATGGAATCCCATGCTAGAGGGGTTGACGTGGATCCCACATTTATGACAAAAAATTCCCACAATGAGGCAATCAACGGATCCCGAGGAATAAGTCACAGCCAAAATTGTTTTTTCAAATAGAACATCATAGCAATGGGAAATAGGGAGTTTGCAGGGTAACTAAAAGTGGGGAGTGATCAGAAAGGGTAAGAGTACAGTACATTACGCCAGAGACCCAGGGCAGAAGCTGTTCCAATCCCAGGGCTAAATCAGTACAAGATAAGGAGCTATACGTACTAGATTGGCATGAGTAACTTCACATATTGGGGTGTCTTATGCGCCAGAGATCCATTAGCACCAGTTCCTGTAGGAGTAGGCCAACGCCCACAGGGACTCCCCTGAATTTATCTAACACAGATTCAATATACATATTGAAGTTACCTATAAGTAGGCACAGTAGGTGGAGAGAGTCTTGTATCTTTGCCAGCAGATCTTTAAGAACTGTAGAAGAGAATGTAGGAGGAATATACAAAGCAATCATGCATTGCCTTTCTAGCAATCCTTCGAGCAGCTCTTCTCTGAAATTTTTTTTGGTCTTCTCTTGACCTCTACTGTTTCTGTGTTTCTGTAAGGCCTCATGCACACGAACGTTTTTTTTCACGGTCCGCAAAAACAGGGTCCGTAGGTCCGTGATCCGTGACCGTTTTTTCGTCCGTGGGTCTTCCTTGATTTTTGGCGGATCCACGGACATGAAAAAAAAGTCATTTTGGTGTCCGCCTGGCCGTGCGGAGCCAAACGGATCCGTCCTGAATTACAATGCAAGTCAATGGGGACGGATCCGTTTGACGTTGACACAATATGGTGCCATTTCAAACGGATCCGTCCCCATTGACTTTCAATGTAAAGTCCGGAGTCCCTTTTATACCATCAGATCGGAGTTTTCTCCAATCCGATGGTATATTTTAACTTGAAGCGTCCCCATCACCATGGGAACGCCTCTATGTTAGAATATACTGTCGGATATGAGTTAGATCGTGAAACCTCATTTCCGACAGTATATTCTAACACAGAGGCGTTCCCATGGTGATGGGGACGCTTCTAGTTAGAATATACTACAAACTGTGTACCTGACTGCCCCCTGCTGCCTAGCAGCATCCGATCTCTTACAGGGGGCCGTGATCAGCACAATTAACCCCTCAAGTGCCGCACCTGAAGGGGTTAATTGTACTATCATATCCCCCTGTAAGAGATCAGGGCTGCCAGGCAGCAGGGGGCAGACCCCCCCCCCCCCCCCCCCCAGTTTGAATATCATTGGTGGAAAGTGCGGCCCCCCCCCCCCTTCCTCCATTGTAATAAATCGTTGGTGGCACAGTGTGCGCCCCCCCCTTCCTCCCTCTATTGTAATAATTCGTTGGTGGCACAGTGTGCCCCCCCCCGCCTCCCCCCCCCTTCCTCCCTCTATTGTAATAATTCGTTGGTGGCACAGTGTGCGCCCCCCCCCCCCCTTCCTCCCTCTATTGTAATAAATCGTTGGTGCAAATCATTGGCCCCCTCCCTCTATAGCATTTTCAACATTGGTGGCCAGTGTGCGGCCTCCCATCTTGCGCCCCCCCCCCCCCCCCCCCCGATCATTGGTGGCAGCGGGTTACTAGCAATAGTACAAGATTCATACTTACCTGGGAGCTGTGATGTTCGTGTCCGGCCGGGAGCTCCTCCTACTGGTAAGTGACGGTTCATTTAGCAATGCGCCGCACAGACCTGTCACTGTCACTTACCAGTAGGTGGAGCTCCCGGCCGGACACGAACATCGCAGCAGCAGGTAAGTATTAATCTTCTACTATTGTACTATTGCTAAGTAACCATGGCAACGAGGACTGTAGTAGCGTCCTGGTTGCCATGGTTACCGATCGGAGCCCCAGCGAATAAACTGGGACTCCGATCGGAACTCCGCTGCCACCAATGATGATGGGGGGGGGGGGGGGGGGGGAGATGGGAGGCTGCACACTGGCCACCAACGTTGTTAATGCTATAGAGGGGGGGGGGGGGGGGCAATGGGGGGCGCACACTGTGCCACCAACGATTTATTACAATAGAGGGAGGAAGGGGGGGGGGGCGCACACTGTGCCACCAACGAATTATTACAATAGAGGGAGGGGGGGGGGGCCGCACTGGCCACCAATGATATTCAAACTGGGGAGGGGGGGGAGGGTCTGCCCCCTGCTGCCTGGCAGCCCTGATCTCTTACAGGGGGATATGATAGTACAATTAACCCTTTCAGGTGCCGCACCTGAAGGGGTTAATTGTGCTGAACACGGCCCCCTGTAAGAGATCGGGTGCTGCCAGGCAGCAGGGGGCAGTCTTGTACACAGTTTGTAGTGTATTCTAACTAGAAGCGTCCCCATCACCATGGGAACGCTTCTGTGTTAGAATATACTGTCGGTTCTGAGTTTTCACGAAGTGAAAACTCAGCTTTGAAAAAGCTTTTATGCAGACGGATCTTCGGATCCGTCTGTATAAAAACTAAACTACGGCCACGGATCACGGACACGGATGCCAATCTTGTGTGCATCCGTGTTCTTTCACGGACCCATTGACTTGAATGGGTCCGTGAACCGTTGGCCGTGAAAAAAATAGGACAGGTCATATTTTTTTCACGGCCAGGAAACACGGATCACGGATGCGGCTGCAAAACGGTGCATTTTCCGATTTTTCCACGGACCCATTGAAAGTCAATGGGTCCGCGAAAAAAAACGGAAAACGGCACAACGGCCACGGGTGCACACAACGGTCGTGTGCATGAGGCCTAAGGCTACTTTCACACTAGCGTTCGAGGCTCCGCTTGTGAGCTCCCTTTGAAGGCTCTCACAAGCGGCCCCGAACGGATCCGTACTGCCCCAATGCATTCTGAGTGGATGCGGATCTGCTCAGAATGCATCAGTTTGGCTCAGTTCGGCCTCCGCTCCGCTCAGCAGGCGGACACCCGAACGCTGCTTGCAGCGTTCGGGTGTCCGCCTGGCCGTGCGGAGGCAAACGGATCCGTCCAGACTTACAATGTAAGTCAATAGGGACGGATCCGTTTGAAGTTGACACCATATGGCTCAATTTTCAAACGGATCCGTCCCCCATTGACTTTCAATGTAAAGTCTGGATGGATCCGTCTGAACAACTTTCACACTTAGAATTTTTTCTAAACTATAATGCAGACGTATCCGTTCTGAACGGATCCAAACGTCTGCATTATAGGAGCGGATCTGTCTGTGCAGACCCCAGACGGATCCGCTCTGAACGCAAGTGTGAAAGTAGCCTTAACTGTCATTTCTTAATTACATTTTTAACAGAAGAAATGGCAACCTGAAAATGCTTTACTATCTTCTTATAGCCTTCTGCAGCTTTGTGGGGCTCAACCATTCTCATTTTCAGAGTATTAGGCAGCTGCTTAGAAGAGCCTATGGCTGCTGGTTTTTGGGACTAGTGATGAGTGGCAGTAGTCATATTCGAATTCGCAATATTTCGCAAATATTTAGTAGAATATTTGGCGAATATTCGCAAATTCGTATATTCGTTATATTCTACGATTTTTTTTACTCGAAAAATCGACAAGGTAATGATCGCGTAATATGCAAATTTTCGAAATGCGAATTTTCGTAATGCAAATTTTTATCGCAAATTTTTCAATTGCCGAGCAAAAACATGATTCCTCCTTGCTTCTTGCTCTTGGGCCAATGAGTCATAGCACTATATCGAATATATTCGTTTTTTTGAATATTCGTAATATTCTAAAACTGGAATATATAGCAATACAGCCAATATTAGAAAAAAACGAATGTAGAGCAATTTAGCTAATATAGTGCTATAATTTTTTTTTTTATAGTTGTAATTTTTTTCCAATCTGAACTTCAGATGAGAAAAAAATTACAACTATTAGGCCCCTTTCACACAAGCGTGTCGGATTAGGTCCGGATGCGTTCAGGGTGCATTCAGTGAAACTCGCACTATTTTGCAAGCAAGTTCAGTCAGTTTTGTCTGCGATTGCGTTCAGTTGTTCAGTTTTTTCCACGCGGGTGCGATGCGTTTTGATGCGTTTTTCACGTGCGTGATAAAAAACTGAAGGTTTACAAACAACATCTCTTAGCAACCATCAGTGAAAAATACATCGCAGCCGCACTTGCTTGCTGATGCAATGCGTTTTTCACGCAGCCCCATTCACTTCTATGGGGCCAGGGCTGCGTGAAAAATGCAGAATATAGAACATGCTGCGATTTTCACGCAACGCAGAACTTATGCGTGAAAAACAACACTCATGTACACAGACCCATTGAAATGAATGGGTCAGGATTCAGTGCGGGTGCTATGCGTTCACGTCACGCATTGCACCCGCGCGGAAAACTTGCTCGTGTGAAAGGGGCCTTAGACAAAGAAGATTATAGCACTAAATTAGCTAAATTGCTCTATATTCGTTTTTTTTCAAATATTTGCTATATTGCTATATATTCTTGTTTTAGAATATTCCGAATATTCGAAAAAACAAATATATTTGTTTTTTCGAATATTCGTAATATTCTAAAACAAGAATATATAGCAATATAGCGAATATTCGATAAAAAATAACAAATATAGAGCAACTTAGCTAATATAGTGCTGTAATCTTTTTTCAATAGTTGATTTTTTTTTCCAATCTGAACTTCAGATGAGAAAAAAATTATAACTATTAGACAAAGAAGATTATAGCACTATATTAGCTAAATTGCTCTACATTCGTTTTTTTTCGAATATTCGCTATATTGCTATATATTCTTGTTTTAGAATATTACGAATATTCGAAAAAACAAATATATTCGATATAGTGCTATATATTCGTTTTTTAGAATATTCAGCATTTTTCCCATTTAGGTTGGGTTCACACGGGCGTGACGGATTGGCTCAGGATGCGTTCAGGGTGCGTTCAGTGAAACTCGCACTATTTTGCAAGCAAGTTCAGTCAGTTTTGTCTGCGATTGCGTTTAGTTGTTCAGTTTTTTCCGCGCGGGTGCAATGCGTTTTGATGCGTTTTTGACGCGCGTGATAAAAAACTGAATGTTTACAAACAACATCTCTTAGCAACCATCAGTGAAAAACGCATCGCACCCGCACTTGCTTGCGGATGCAATGCGTTTTTCAGGCAGCCCCATTCACTTCTATGGGGCCTGTCCTGCGTTACAAACGCAGAATATAGAACATGCTGCGATTTTAAAGCATTGCAGAAGTGATGCGTGAAAAAAAACGCTCATGTACACAGACCCATTGAAATGAATGGTGCCGGATTCAGTGCGGGTGCAATACGTTCACCTACCGCATTGCACCCGCGCGGAAATCTCGCCCGTGTGAACTCAGCCTTAAAGTTATGATTCCTCCCTGCTTCTTGCTTGTGGGCCAATGAGTCATTGGCCCACAAGCACGAAGCAGGGAGGAATCATGTTTTTACTCGTCAATTGAAAAATTTGCAATAAAAATTTGCATTATGAAAATTCGCAATAAAAAAATCTCGAATATTCGAAATTACGAATATATATCACTATATTCTAAATATTCGCAAATTTTCGAATTACCTATGTTCACGATAAAAATTCGAAATTCGAATATTCATGATCAACAATATTTGGGACAAGGTTAGAGGCGTTTATTAGGCTTTAAAATGTACTCTAAAATTTTACAAAACCAAAATAATACATTGATAATGTTGAAATGGATTTTGGTAATTAAAAAATTTGGGATTGTGATTGTCATC